>NC_091317.1:2514769-2517269 GCF_038502225.1 Cherax quadricarinatus
GTATTCTCTGATCCATTGCAGTGCCCTTCCTGTTATATGCGCCTGATGCTCTAGCTTCTGCACTAATCTCTTGTGAGGAACTGTGTCAAAGGCCTTCTTGCAGTCCAAGAAGATGCAATCAACCCACCCCTCTCTCTCTTGTCTTACTTCTGTTATTTTATCATAAAACTCCAGAAGGTTTGTGACACAGGATTTGCCTTCCGTGAATCCGTGCTGGTTGGCATTTATACTCCTGTTCCGTTCCAGGTGCTCCACCACTCTCCTCCTGATAATCTTCTCCATAATTTTGCATACTATACACGTCAATGACACAGGTCTATAGTTTAGTGCCTCTTTTCTGTCTACTTTTTTGAAAATGGGAACTACATTTGCCGTCTTCCATACCTCAGGTAGTTGCCCAGTTTCCAGGGATGTGTTGAAGATTGTGGTAAGTGGTACGCACAACATATCTGCTCCCTCTCTAAGGACCCACGGAGAGGTGTTGTCCGGTCCCATTGCCTTTGAGGTATCGATGTCCCTTAGCAGTTTCTTCACCTCCTCCTCATCTGTATGTATGTCGTCCAACACTTGTTGGTGTATTCCTTGTTGGTGTCCCCATCTGGTCTGTCCCCCCAGAGTCCTTTCTGTCTCTACTGTAAATACTTCCTTAAGTCTCGTGTTGAGCTCCTCACATACCTCTTGATCGTTTCTTGTGAGTTCTCCACCTTCTTTCCTCAGCCTTATCACCTGGTCCTTGACTGTTGTCTTCCTCCTAATGTGGCTATACAGCAGTTTCGGGTCAGATTTGACTTTCGATGCTATGTCGTTTTCATACTGTCGCTGGGCCTCCCTCCTTATCTGCGCATACTCGTTTCTGGCTCTTCTACTAATCTCCTTGTTTTCCTGGGTCCTATGCCTCCTGTACCTTTTCCATTCTCTGTTGCACTTAGTTTTTGCCTCCCTACACCTTCGGGTAAACCAAGGACTCGTTTTGGTCTTCCTATTATTTCTGTTTCTCTTGGGAACAAAACTTTCCTCTGCCTCCTTGCACTTTGTTGCCACATATTCCATCATCTCGTTTACTGATTTTCCTACCATTTCTCTGTCCCACTGAACCTCCTGCAGGAAGTTTCTCATACCTGTGTAGTCCCCCCTTTTATAGTTTGGCCTGTCCCCTTCAGTTCCTGTTACCTTCTCCACTTGTAACTCTACTATATAGTCAAAACTCAAAACCACATGATCGCTAGCTCCAAGGGGCCTCTCGTAAGTGATGTCCTCAATGTCTGAACTGCTCAGGGTGAACACAAGATCCAGTCTTGCTGGCTCATCCTCCCCTCTCTCTCTGGTTGTGTCCCTGACATGTTGATGCATGAGGTTTTCAAGTACCACATCCATCATCTTGGCTCTCCATGTTTCGGGACCCCCATGTGGCTCCAGGTTTTCCCAGTCGATCTCCCTGTGGTTGAAATCGCCCATTACCAGTAACTTTGCTCTGCTCGAGTGAGCTCTTCTTGCCACCTCAGCCAGTGTGTCCACCATCACCCTGTTGTTTTCTTCGTACTCCTCTCTTGGCCTCCTGCAGTTCTGTGGTGGGTTATACATCACTCCAATGACTACTTTATGTTCTCCGGACTGAATTGTACCTACAATGTAGTCTCTTTCTCCAATCATGTCCATGCCTTCCATTTCCTCAAATCCCCATTGGTGTTTTATGAGCAGTGCAACCCCTCCTCCCCCTCTACTCCTTCTATCTTTCCTCAGGATCTGATATCCCGTTGGGAAGATTGTGTCTGTTATTGTCTCAGCGAGTTTTGTTTCTGTGACTGCTATGATGTCTGGGGATTTTTCACTGATTCTTTCATTCCACTCCTCATGTTTATTCGTTATTGCATCCGCGTTTGTGTACCAAACCTTTAGTTTCTTTTCTATCATTGTGGTCATGCAAGTATATTGGGGTTGGGGGAGCGAGAGCCTTTGTGGGGTCCTATATGGGGCTGTGGTGTAGGTGGGGTTTGTGTTGATGGGGGTGGGGTCAGAATGCCCATAAGGGACAGCTGTTGGGGTGAGGTTTTTGATATGGGGGTTGGTGGCAGAGGGAACAGTGAGTGGGTTGTAGTATAGGTTGCTCAGTTGCGTTGGGAATGTCGCGGTTGGAGTCTTTTGGTGGGAGATTCTGTGGGGTGTGTTTGCCCTTCCTCCTGTGTCTGGGTCCTGCTCATTTTCATTGCTTCTCGTTCCTCCTTGCGTCTCTGTACCCTCTCTTTCAGTGTAGTCCTTTCTTCTTGTGTTCTGTCGCGGTCGAGGTATACTCTCTGGTACCCCTGTTTGTCCCTCAGTCTTGCTTTCTCTTGCAGAATCCTGGTTCGAACTGATTCTTCCTTGAAAGTTACTCTGACAGGCCGTATCCTTCCACTCGCAAACCACCCAATTCTCTGAAAATTTGTCACCTGGGTCATATTGCCCTCCCCTATTGTTTTCATGATGCCCTCAATCATTTTTTTCTCCTCCTGTTTTATTTCTT
>NC_091317.1:2522269-2559769 GCF_038502225.1 Cherax quadricarinatus
TACAATGGTATGTGCGCGTGTTGTTTTATGTGTTTCTATCGTGTGTGCCAGTGTGTATAATGGTTGTGTGTTTGTTTCTACTGTGTATGTACTCACCTAATTGTGATTGCAGGGGTCGATTCATAGCTCCTGGCTCCTGTGTGTGTGTGTGTGTGTGTGTGTGTGTGTGTGTGTGTGTGTGTGTGTGTGTACTCGCCTAATTGTGGTTGCAGGGGTCGAAACTCAGCTTCTCGCCCCGCCTCTTCACTGGTTGCTACTAGGACCTCTCCCTACTCCATGAGCTTTATCATACCTCGCCTTAAAACTATGTATGGTTCCTGCCTCCACTACATCACTTACCAGACTATTCCACTTCCTGACAACTCTATGACTGAAGGAATACTTCCTAACATCCCTTTGATTCATCTGAGTCTTCAACTTCCAATTGTGACCTCTTGTTTCTGTGTCCCTTCTCTGAAACATCCTGTCTCTGTCCATCTTATCTATTCCTCGCAGTATTTTGTATGTCGTTATCATGTCTCCCCTAACCCTCCTGTTCCCCAGTGTCGTCAGGCCGATTTCCCTTAATCTTTCATCGTAGGACATTTCCCTTAGCTCTGGAACTGGCCTTGTTGCAAATCTTTGCACTTTCTCTAATTTCTTGACGTGCTTGACCAGGTGTGGGTTCCAAACTGGTGCTGCATACTCAAGTATGGGCCTGAGGTACACTGTGTACAGAGTCTTGAACGATTCCTTACTGAAGTATCGGAATGCTATTCTCAGGTTTGCCAGGCGCCCATATACTGCAGCAGTTATCTGGTTGATGTGTGCTTCCGGAGACGTGTTCAGTATTATGCTCACCCCAAGATCTTTCTCCTTGAGTGAGGTTTGCAGTCTTTGGCCGCCTAAACTATACTCTGTCTGCGTTCTTCTTTGCCCTTCCCCGATCTTCATGACTTTGCATTTGGCGGGGTTAAATTCGAGGAGCCAGTTGCTGTACCATGCATCCAGCCTGCCCAGAAATCTTTGTAGTCCTGCCTGATTCTCATCTGATGTAATTCTCCTCATTAACTATGGCTACACCTGAATATGGGGATGAGTTTGTCATTTCTCCCAATACACACAACTACAACAGTCAGACGGACACCACACAGGTAACCTCCCTGGAAATTGGAGATGAGTCAGATGCACAGGACCTACCTGCAATGAATGATGAAGCAGAGAACACTAATGTAACCATGGTACCTGTTAAGGTGATAGGTGTTAAAGAAAGCACTAACCCAGAAGTGCCATCCTCCGGAGAGGCATTGGATTCGCCTGATCTTCCTCATATTATAACAACTTTCCAGAAAAAAAATGAGCATCTTGAACAGATCCTGACAAGTTTAATAAATATATGTAATCAGGATGATGCTCTTGAGCATGGTGATGATGTCAAAAGTGCAGCAATCTCCGTTCAGTTTCCAGCAATTTGTGAGAAAGAAGCCCATAACTCTTGCCTTCAAGACTTGCCTTTTAACTGGCTGCCAAGATGCCGAAAAATGCTTAAAAATAAAGGTTCTGAAGATAAAGACGTACAAACTATGCTATTTGCTCTTAAGTATCTGCACACTGTAGTCAAAGCATAATAGTTTTACCATCTTATGAGCAAGAGATTGTAATAACTCACTACAATGGATACATTACAAATCTTTTCATGGAACATTGCTTCCATCAGGAAGCGGTTGCCTGACTTACATCATATTAATGCAACCAAGAATATTGATGTCATCTGTTTGCAGCAATGTAGATTGAAAGATGGAGCACCTCCACCAAACTTGCCTGGATATGCAGCTTATAACCTAAGGTCAACCAACTGTTGTGTGATGTATGTCAGAAAGAGCTTGCCACATTCACTCCTTTCCTTGCAGAGTCGAGTTAACATGCAGTATCATGGTGTCAAAGTATATGCAGGCGATTTTTCCATAAACATTTTTAATCTCTATGCCCCAGCGAACCAGCTTCGACCTGATGCTTTACCAGATCGCATCAATAGTGAACCTACCATCATTCTTGGAGATTTTAATGCCAGACATAAGAATATTGGTGGGTCTATAACAAACACCAATGGAACTAAACTAGTGAGATTGCTAAATGAGCATGATAATGTTCGAATTGTGGGCACTACTGAGCCTACTCACATATATGGTGGCATACTAGATCTGTGTCTTGGATTTAATACATCATATACGATGCATGACTCTGTCATAGTTGATGATCTTCTATCTGATCACTTCCCAAGACTAACAACTGTCAATCTTAATCACATCTCCAGCAATCAAGGAGCTAAATACAGAAGGAGGAAACTTATTCTCAAACCAGAACACAGAGACAACTTTATTAACCACTTGGATCAATGGTATAAGAATTACGAGCCCATTGGCACACAAACATTTAATGATGATTTAATTACCACTATTGAGAGTGTTCTCACAGATCAAGTGGGCAGGAATAGGAAACAAAAACCCTCCACTATAAATAACAATAAAAACCAATGTAAATACTATAATGATCCACAGCTGCGCAATCTAACACATGCAGCTAGGAGGATTGGTAAAGCATACCGTGAATATAGAACCCCAGACCTGCTCAGAACGTTCCAAGCTGCACTAACAAATGCAAGGAATAGAAAGGAAGAACTTAGGCAACAGGAATGGGAACAGTTTGTTAGTGGATTAAATAGGTCCACCCCTTTGAGTTTGGCTTGGAAAGGTATAAATAAAATAACCAGGAAAAAGACTGGCAATGTTGCTCATCCCTTTCCTCTTGAAAAAGCAAATGACCTCATAAATGACTGGTCCAAAACATCCAGGCATGAAAGCCTTCCATCTCATATTAGAAAAAATTTAGAGAGTACTTCTGAAGAAATGTTGAAACTGATTAATTTTATGAGCCAAAATATTGATGAGAGTGATTGCCTCTTTACCGAGTATGAATTAGATAATGCATTAACCAAAGGTCGATCAACTGCTCCTGGAGAGGATGGTATAACCTATGATATTCTCAGAACTCTAAGGCACGTGCCTGATAACCCTTTGTTGGCACTGTATAATCTCAGTTACATTGAGGGCGTTCTTCCTACTTCCTGGACCAATAGTCTCATTGTGCCTATCCCTAAGCCCCAACAGCCTGATACATTTAGGCCGATCTCCTTAACTAGTTGTCTTTGTAAAACTTTTGAAAGAATGATGCTTAACAGACTGTACTACAGAATCAGACATCAACTTTCCCCCTACCTCTATGGGTTCATGAAAGGTAAAAGTGTGCAGAACTGTATTTCCACCTTTCTCACTGCACACACCTCTACTAGTTTTACCACTTTTCTTGATCTAAAATCTGCATTTGATATTGCGAGCAGAACCGTTATACTACATGAACTAGCCAAAATGAATATTGGTGGTAGCTTACTCTGCTGGATAATAGGATACCTGTCAAATAGAGTATCCTCTGTCCTTTACCAAGGCTTCAGAAGTGATTCTAAAGAAATGTCTTTAGGTACACCGCAGGGAGGAGTTCTTAGTCCCATGCTATTTAATATTCTGATTAATGCTCTCCTAAATGCTCTACCTGCCTCACCTAAACATATAGCTATAAGCTATGCTGATGATATCATGATCCATACAACAGGGCATAAGAAGATGAATACCATTCTTAATGAAGTTCAAGCAATTTGTAATCGACTAGGCCTCATAATATCTTCCTCTAAAACTAAGATATTAACAAGCAAACGACATCCCCCACCCATCTATTTGCAGGGTGAAATCATTAGCTACGTTAAAACTTACAGATATCTTGGTGTAGATGTACCCTTTAACAAATCCACTATACCACAACTACTGGGGATAACCCCTTATCACTAACAATGCCTTCGTCTGTTGCACGTCCTACACCTGTCGCCAGTATATAAGTGCCAAGATCCATGAGTGTGCTTTAGTTTCAAGACTACGGTACTCTTCACCAACGCCGAGGCTGACGTACTGATTACCTCGTCTTTCCTATATAATTCTTCGCATTATATCGCATTATATCGCATTAATCTTTATAGAGAATAAACATTGAATTGAATTATACTGTATTCATAAAGCCACTGGATGGAGAAATATCTACAATAAAGCTACCCAGATGTTGCACGTGAGTCTAATTCTCCATCTTGTCGGTATTGTTTACTATCTATGTACGAATCAAACTACTTTGTAAACCTCTACATATTCATTGTCAAACCTTAACCTTTGTAAAACTGTAATAATCGAACCTATTCATTCAGTGTGTTGAGAAGGTGAGAGAATAAAACAATTTATCAAGGAATTTTTTTTAAATCCAATATTAGTTAACATACGATGATAAATGGCAAGCAGATCCCACAATAATACAAGTTACGGAGAAAGTGAAGTTACAGTACACACACACACACATACACACACACACACACACACACACACACACACACACACACACACACACACACACACACACACACACACACACACGCAAGCACAGACACGCACACACACACACACACACACACACACACACACACACACACACACACACACACACACACACACACACACACACACACACACACACACACACACATATATATATATATATATATATATATATATATTTATATATATATATATTTATATATATATATGTTTATATATATATATATATATATATATATATATATATATATATATATTCAATAAGATCACAGTAAACAGGTAATATCACAATATGTAGAATAACTACCCTAAAAAAAATAGCGAAATTCCAAGCGCTTTCGTGACTTCTCACATTATCAAGGAACTATAAAAATAAAAGGTTAGCAAGAATCATGTTTCATAAAAATAGTTTTGAAAATAATATGAATATTTCTTTTGGTTTATATAAATTGGATTCATTTATAATTAATAAAATTTGGGAAGAATTTAAGGTACATTAGGCAATTTTTTTGGTAGAATAAAAGCTGTGTGTCACGGATCACTGACTACCTACCTACATCATCATAACAAATCAGGTGTTGTTGTGGGATGGCAGAGAGGTGTAGTCTCCTCCTTATATGCTTTCTTGCTAACCTTTTATTTTTATAGTTCTTTGATAATGTGAGAAATCACAATATATCCTGCCAAATAAGTAAAATTGGTCAATTAGCAAGAACTCATTTAAAATTTAGTCCTTCCTAAAATTTTCTCTGATATGTTCAAAGATATATTTTTTCATTTATGTTAATGTAAAAATTAATAATTTTGTACCAAAAGAACCTTAGAAAACTTACCTAACATAAAAAGCGCAATTTAATTTAGCCTAATCCAGCTAAATATATTTTAGATAAATTTACAATAATAAACAAAAACAATGAAATATATTTTTTTTTCGTTAGGTTCTGAATGATTTTTGCGAAATTATTGCATATACAAATTTTTGTTTGTCTTATTTGGTAAGAAGAGCATTGCTATTTACACCAAAATTGCAAGTTTTACCTATTCAGGAAGACACACACACACATATGTATATATATTTAGGAAATTATGTAAAAAATTTCCACAGCAAACACAAATTTTTGCTTTCCTTATTTGGCAAGAAGAACTTTGCTATTTAAGCCATCAAGTTTTACTTATTCGGCATCACACACACACACACACACACACACACACACACACACACACACACATATATATATATTGGACCATCGATTACCACAGTTACGTTCCTAAAAATGTAGTGTAAGACGAATTGTTATTAAAGAAACTGAAGAACTTATAGGAAAAATAGGGTTACGTTCTAACACCCCCGAAAAGGTCAAAAAGCTTTTTTTGTAAATTGATGACTGTGAAGGGAGAAGAGAGGTATGCCTGAGTCCCTACTGGGACACAGGCATACCTCTCCATTGGATGGTAGTCAAGTCGGTCAGTAAGTCATCAGTCAAGTAGGTAAGTCAGTCAATTCAGTAGTCAGTTAAATCAGTCAAGTCAGTCCAGTCAAGTCAGTCAGTGAAGTCAGTACAGTCATCAGTAAAGTCAGCACAGTCAGTCTGGTTAAGTCAGTAAATTATTTGAGTAAATTAGTCAAGCCAATCAGTGAGTCAATCAAGTAAGTCAAGTGAGTCAATCCAGCTGGTCAGTAAGTTAAGTCAAGTAAGTTAAGCCAGTCAAGTTAGTAGGTCAGTCCAGTCAAGTAAGTCAAGTACAGTCAGATAAGTCAGTACAGTCAGTCAAGTCAGTGAGTCTAATCAGTCAAGTCAGTTAAGCCAGTATAGTCAGTCAAGTCAGTACAGTCAAGTCAGTAGGTCAGTCAGTCCAGTAAGTCACATCAAGTCAGCCCAGTAAGTCAAGTCAATACCATCTGTCAGTCAGGAAGTCAGTCAAGTCAATAGATCAGTCCAGTCAAGTCAATCATTCAAGTAATTCAGCACAGTAAGTCAGTCCAGTAAGTCAGTTCAGTATAGTCAGTCAGTCAAAGGAGTAAGTCAGTTCAGTACAGTCAATCAGTCAAGTCAGTACAGTCAGTAAGTCAAGTGAGTAGGTTAGTCAGCCCAGTCAGTAAGTCAGTGAGTCCAGTTTGTCAGTCAAGACAATAGGGAGTAGGTAAAGGAGGATTTGTGTGTGAGGGGCTTAGACTTCCAGCAAGCATGTGACAGCATGTTAGATAGAAGTGAATGGAGGCAAAATGGTTTTTATGACTTGACATGCTGCTAGAGTGTGAGCACAGTAACACTTATGAAGGGATTCAAGGAAATCGGTTAGCCGGACTTGAGTCCTGGAGGTGGGAAGTACAGTGCCTGCACTCTGAAAGTGGAATGGAAATATGTTGCAGTTTTTGAACTGTATTATATGCACGTTTTAGGCAAGACAGTGATGGAGTGAGTGATGATGAAAGAGTTTCTTCTTTTATGGGTCACTCTGTCTTGGTGGGTAACAGTACAATGCCTGCACTTTAAAGGAGGGGTTTGGAATATTGGCAGTTTGGAGGGATATGTTGTGTATCTTTATACGTATATACTTCTAAACTGTTGTATTCTGAGCACCTCTGCAAAAGCAGTGATAATGTGTGAGTGTGGTGAAAGTGTTGAATGATGATGAAAGTATTTTCTTTTTGGGGATTTTCTTTCTTTTTTGGGTCACCCTGCCTCGGTGGGAGACGGCCGACTTGTTGAAAAAAAAAAAAAAAAAAAAAAAATATATATATATATATATATATATATATATATATATATATATATATATGTATATATATATATATATATATATATATATATATATATATATATATATATATATATATATATATATATATATATATATATAGGTAGTAGGTTGGTAGACAGCAACCACCCAGGGAGGTACTACCGTCCTGCCAAGTGAGTGTAAAACGAAAGCCTGTGATTGTTTTACATGATGGTAGGATTGCTGATGTCTTTTGTCTGTCTCATAAATATGCAAGATTACAGGCATGTCTTGCTACTTCTACTTACACTTAGGTCACACTACACATAGCTGGAGTTTACCTGGAGAGAGTTTCGGGGGTCAACGCCCCCGCGGCCCGGTCTGTGACCAGGCCTCCTGGTGGATCAGCGCCTGATCAACCAGGCTGTTGCTGCTGGCTGCACGCAAACCAACGTACGAGCCACAGCCCGGCTGATCAGGAACTGTCTTTAGGTGCTTGTCCAGTGCCAGCTTGAAGACTGCCAGGGGTCTGTTGGTAATCCCCCTTATGTGTGCTGGGAGGCAGTTGAACAGTCTCGGGCCCCTGACACTTATTGTATGGTCTCTTAACGTGCTAGTGACACCCCTGCTTTTCATTGGGGGGATGGTGCATCGTCTGCCAAGTCTTTTGCTTTCGTAGTGAGTGATTTTCGTGTGCAAGTTTGGTACTAGTCCCTCTAGGATTTTCCAGGTGTATATAATCATGTATCTCTCCCTCCTGCGTTCCAGGGAATACAGGTTTAGAAACCTCAAGCGCTCCCAGTAATTGAGGTGTTTTATCTCCGTTATGCGCGCCGTGAAAGTTCTCTGTACATTTTCTAGGTCGGCAATTTCACCTGCCTTGAAAGGTGCTGTTAGAGTGCAGCAATATTCCAGCCTAGATAGAACAAGTGACCTGAAGAGTGTCATCATGGGCTTGGCCTCCCTAGTTTTGAAGGTTCTCATTATCCATCCTGTCATTTTTCTAGCAGATGCGATTGATACAATGTTATGGTCCTTGAAGGTGAGATCCTCCGACATAATCACTCCTAGGTCTTTGACGTTGGTGTTTCGCTCTATTTTGTGGCCAGAATTTGTTTTGTACTCTGATGAAGATTTAATTTCCTCATGTTTACCATATCTGAGTAATTGAAATTTCTCATCGTTGAACTTCATATTGTTTTCTGCAGCCCACTGAAAGATTTGGTTGATGTCCGCCTGGAGCCTTGCAGTGTCTGCAATGGAAGACACTGTCATGCAGATTCGGGTGTCATCTGCAAAGGAAGACACGGTGCTGTGGCTGACATCCTTGTCTATGTCGGATATGAGGATGAGGAACAAGATGGGAGCTAGTACTGTGCCTTGTGGGACAGAGCTTTTCACCGTAGCTGCCTCGGACTTTACTCTGTTGACGACTACTCTCTGTGTTCTGTTAGTGAGGAAATTATAGATCCATCGACCGACTTTTCCTGTTATTCCTTTAGCGCGCATTTTGTGCGCTATTACGCCATGGTCACACTTGTCGAAGGCTTTTGCAAAGTCTGTATATATTACATCTGCATTCTTTTTGTCTTCTAGTGCATTTAGGACCTTGTCGTAGTGATCCAGTAGTTGAGACAGACAGGAGCGACCTGTTCTAAACCCATGTTGCCCTGGGTTGTGTAACTGATGGGTTTCTAGATGGGTGGTGATCTTGCTTCTTAGGACCCTTTCAAAGATTTTTATGATATGGGATGTTAGTGCTATTGGTCTGTAGTTCTTTGCTGTTGCTTTACTGCCCCCTTTGTGGAGTGGGGCTATGTCTGTTGTTTTTAGTAACTGAGGGACGACCCCCGTGTCCATGCTCCCTCTCCATAGGATGGAAAAGGCTCGTGATAGGGGCTTCTTGCAGTTCTTGATGAACACAGAGTTCCATGAGTCTGGCCCTGGGGCAGAGTGCATGGGCATGTCATTTATCGCCTGTTCGAAGTCATTTGGCGTCAGGATAACATCGGATAGGCTTGTGTTAGTCAAATTTTGTGGCTCTCTCATAAAAAATTCATTTTGGTCTTCGACTCTCAGTCTGGTTAGCGGCTTGCTAAAAACTGAGTCATATTGGGACTTGAGTAGCTCACTCATTTCCTTGCTGTCATCTGTGTAGGACCCATCTTGTTTAAGTAGGGGCCCAATACTGGACGTTGTTCTCGATTTTGATTTGGCATAGGAGAAGAAATACTTTGGGTTTCTTTCGATTTCATTTATGGCTTTTAGTTCTTCCCGCGATTCCTGACTCCTAAAGGATTCTTTTAGCTTAAGTTCGATGCTTGCTATTTCTCTGACCAGTGTCTCCCTGCGCATTTCAGATATATTGACCTCTTTTAGCCGCTCTGTTATTCTTTTCCGTCGCCTGTAAAGGGAGCGCCTGTCTCTTTCTATTTTACATCTACTCCTCCTTTTTCTTAGAGGAATAAGCCTTGTGCATACATCGAGTGCCACCGAGTTAATCTGTTCTAGGCATAAGTTTGGGTCTGTGTTGCTTAGTATATCTTCCCAGCTTATATCGGTTAGGACTTGGTTTACTTGGTCCCACTTTATGTTTTTGTTATTGAAGTTGAATTTGGTGAATGCTCCCTCATGACTAGTCTCATTTTGTCGGTCTGGGGCTCCATGCATACATGTCTGAACCTCAATTATGTTGTGATCTGAGTATATTGTTTTTGATATGGTGACATTTCTTATCAGATCATCATTGTTAGTGAAGATGAGGTCTAGTGTATTCTCCAGTCTTGTAGGCTCTATTATTTGCTGGTTTAAATTGAATTTTGTGCAGAGATTTAAAAGCTCGTGTGAGTGTGAGTTTTCATCAGAGCTGCCTCCTGGTGTTATTTCTGCAACAATATTATTTGCTATATTCCTCCATTTTAGGTGCCTTAAGTTGAAATCCCCCAGGAGCAAGATGTTGGGTGCAGGAGCTGGAAGATTTTCCAGACAGTGGTCAATTTTTAACAGCTGTTCCTGGAATTGCTGGGATGTTGCATCCGGAGGCTTGTAGACTACCACAATGACTAGGTTTTGGTTCTCGACCTTTACTGCTAAAACTTCCACTACGTCATTTGAGGCATTAAGCAGTTCTGTGCAAACAAGTGACTCTGCAATGTACAGGCCAACCCCCCCCTTTTGCCTGTTCACTCTGTCACATCTGTATAGGTTGTAACCTGGGATCCATACTTCGTTGTCCAAGTGATCCTTTATGTGGGTCTCAGTGAAAGCCGCGAACATTGCCTTTGCCTCTGCAAGCAGTCCACGGATGAAAGGTATTTTGTTGTTTGTAGCTGGCTTTAGACCCTGTATATTTGCAAAGAAGAATGTTATCGGACTGGTGGTATTGTTGGTACTGGGGGGGGATTTTTTTTCCGGCATTAGTATCTGTATCTGTTGGTTTGGAGTGGAGGCCATCGACTGTGGTTCCACTCCAGGAATGACTGGATTTGGTGTACGATTTCTGCCATTTCCTGCCAGTTTTTTTTTCCTTCCTGGCACTAAAAAACCTCTCCCTCTTGAGTGGCTGTGGCTACCCAGGTTTTCCCCTGGCCTGGATGTTTTGTATCTTTTTGTCCCCTTTAGATGGTATGCCTGGCAATTTAAGTTATAGCACAGTCTTTCCTGTACTGAAGAGGTACACATTTCAGGGTGAAAAAGCTTACAGGAAGGGAGTTTGCATTTTCCTGTTTTCATATGGGCATGGCATTTTCTAGGGTGGTCATAGTTGCATGTCCCATCTGTTTTTCCAGATTTCCCATGCCAGCAGATACCAAGTGCATAGTATGTGCACAGTCTTGGTTTCCGCTTGCCTTGGGTTTCTGTGACTGTATTCCCTGTTGGTGCATGTTTCCCTGTCTTACTTCTATCCTCCCTAGCACCAACAATGGAGCTCCCACCAGTTGTTTTTGGTAATTTATCCTCACTATTGCTATTGGAGTCCTCTTGTTTGCTATTTCCTGCGGTATTTCTAGTTTGCAATATTGGTTTTATCTTATCTTTGACTACACTTGTTTCCCTACTATGGCTCCTGTCCCCTATGAGGTCATTTATATGTATTCCTTCCTGCGTATAATTCCCGACTCCCTGGACAATATCTCCAGCTTCACCATTTCTGTCTCCCAGGACAGTATCTCCAGCTTCACCATTTCTGTCTCCCAGGACAGCACCTCCAGCTTCACCATTACTGTCTCCCAGGACAGTATCTCCAGCTTCACCATTTCTGTCTCCCAGGACAGCACCTCCAGCTTCACCATTTCTGTCTCCCAGGACAGTATCTCCAGCTTCACCATTTCTGTCTCCCAGGACAGCACCTCCAGCTTCACCATTACTGTCTCCCAGGACAGCACCTCCAGCTTCACCATTACTGTCTCCCAGGACAGCACCTCCAGCTTCACCATTACTGTCTCCCAGGACAGCACCTCCAGCTTCACCATTACTGTCTCCCAGGACAGCACTATCAGCCCCACATTTACTGACTACCAGGACATCACCTCCAGCCTTACAGTTTATGACTACATGGCCAGTATCAAGGGCAGTACCATTCAGCCCAGACATTTTATGTTCCCATCTGTTGTAGAAAGCTTCCAGGTTTTCTATGAAAGCAGCTTTGATGTTGTCCTCTTTTAATACCCTTGTGATTTTAGTCCACAGTTTTTCCTCATTTGAGCATACCCAAAAACACTTCTCTGTTTTAATACTGCTTGTAGCTAGTTCTGGGATATCTGCACAAGGGGCGTGACACCAATTTCCACAAAAATGACAATTTATCCATGTGGAAGCCCGTTTGTTTGACTGACCACAGACTACACAGGGCTTCATAATGATTTGAATGGTTGATTTACTGCAATTCTACTAGCAACCTCTTGAAAATTCTATTAATAACCTTAAATGAAGCTCTAGCTATTTGTATTTCTGTTTCTAACTCTTTTTGTATATTGGACAGCTTACCGTCACGTTCCTGATTTTTAATGTTTGTGTTTATAGGGCGCCTACAACCCCATCCGTTTACAGTCTGCTTTATTGTCCAACGAAACTGTTTGAAACCAGTCCCGGGTTCGGACCAGTCAAGGGTTCGGACCAGGCAAGGGTTCGGGCCAGACGATCTGCTCTGATCAGTGGGTCACTTATTTTAAAACATACTGGTCGGTGATTTGAGCTAACACATGAAGGATCTACTGGAAATTATCTACCCGAGTAATATGTGATTTGACTGATACAAAAGTATAACTTGCGTGTTGAAGAGCCGGTGATATCTGGCAGCTCCTACAATGACGAACGGTCACCTCCTTGTTTATCAATCGCTGTATCTGGCTTTATACACACTCATCTGAGTTTTCTTTGATTTTATCTTAATAGTTCTTGGTCTTATTAATTTTCCTTTTATATCCATGGGGAAGTGGAATAAGAATCTTTCCTCCGTAAGCCATGCGTGTTGTAAAAGTCAACTAAAATGCCGGGAACAATGGGCTAGTATGGGTGTTGTGATAGAAACACAGGCCTTATCTCTAGGCTTTATTGAACATAGAATCTTCATAGTACTTCTGCAACAACAAAATATAATGACTAGTACATCTAATAATGGCTTCTACAGGGATGGTGATGTCTTGCATATGTCAAGAGAAAAGTTATAACTACAGGCCACATATTTAAACTCACCATGTAATCTGCATCGGTGATAAATGGATAAAGTAGGAGAGAATCACACACCATATGTTGGTGCCCATGACGCACGCCAAACTGTTGTTGTTGTTAAGGGCCCCTAGAGGTGGTGCAGTATTATCCTGCTGCTGCTCCCCACAGGACCAGTATCACTACAATCTCCCCCTTCTAAAATATCAGAGACAGTAATCTCCCAAACTGTTAGGTGGGCGACGTACACGTCCCGACCTTCGTAGCCCTTGAGCCTCTTCACCAGGTTCGATATTTTCCAGCGGGGTTTGATTAACTGCTGGAGCAGAATCCTCTATTTCCATAGGGGTAGTCTCAAGGGGCTTTCCAGGAGAAAACGAAGCATCTTTCACATCTATTGGTGTATCTTGAGATTCCACACTAATAGGGATTTCAACTGGGGCTAAATGTCTTGTAGATACTGTAGTCTCTTCACCATTTTGGTAGCGAATGTGGGCGTAATGTGGATTAGCTTGCAGGAGCTCTACCTCTTCCACTAAAGGATCCGTCTTGTTCATCCTACGGTGACTCTTCAGGAGAACGGGTCCAGGATGACATAACCAAGTGGGCACGGAGGCTCCCGTAGAGGAACGACGTGAATAGTTGAGGAGTCTTTCATGAGGGGTTGCATTAGTAGCTGTGCACAGCAGTGATCTAATAGAGTGAAGTGCATCAGGTAGGACAGTTTGCCAGTGTTGAACAGGTAGATTGCGCGACTTTAATGTCATTGTAACTGCCTTCCATATAGTACCATTGAACCGCTCCACTTGACCATTGCCTTGAGGGTTGTAGCTTGTTGTTCTGCTGCAGGCAATACCTTTGCTAGCCAAAAACTCCTGAAGTTCGTTACTCATGAACGAGGATCCCCTGTCTGAATGGATATAAGCTGGCATACCAAAAATAGAGAACAACTGTGAAAGACAACTAATAACAGTTGAAGCAGCCATATTTGCACAGGGGAATACAAAGGGAAACCTTGAATATTCATCTACTATGTTAAGGAAATACCTATTCTGATTTGTGCTTGGTAGAGGTCCTTTGAAATCTATATTCAATCTTTCGAAAGGCTGGGTGGATTTTATGAGATGAGTCTTCTCTGGCTGATGAAAGTTTGGCTTGCACTCTGCACATACTCTGCATGCTCTGATCACTTGTCGCACATCTTCCACTGAGTAGGGCATGTTCTTTGATTTGACAAAATGGTACAGGCGTGTAACTCCTGGGTGACACAAAGCCTTGTGGAGAGCTGAGAGTGATTGCAAATCATGACATGCTGCTCCACAGTGGGACCTAGAGAATGCATCAGGTGAGATGTTCTCTTGACCCGGTCGGTACAGAATATCAAAGTCATAACACGATAGTTCCATCCTCCAGCGTAATATCTTGTCATTCTTTATCCTACTTTTGTGCCTCTTGTCGAACATATACATCACGGACCGTTGGTCAGTCCTTATGGTGAAATGTCTACCAGTTAAATAATGCCTCCAGTGGCGAACTGCTTCTATGATGGCCTGGGCTTCCTTTTCTACAGCAGCATAACATTTCTCTGATCCTTGAAAAGTTCTCGAAAAGAAGGCTACTGGTCGTCCTGCCTGAGATAAGACTGCAGCAATGGCAATGTCAGATGCATCCGTTTCCACTTCGAATGGTAGGGACTCATCAATGGCTTGAACTACTGAGTTTTCAATGTCCTGTTTGAGAGTATGGAAAGCGGCTTCTGCTTCCTTTGTCACAGGAAATGTGGTAGCACTCAATGGGCGGACTTTACTTGAATAGTTGTAGATCCATTGTGAGTAATAAGCAAAGAGACCAAGAGTTCTTCGGAGTGACTTTTTGTCTTGAGGCATTGGAAGTTCCCGTAGAGGTCGTAGTCGTTCAGGGTCTGGGAATATTGAACCTCCTTCCACTACATAACCAAGGATGCTAAGCCTTTTAGTTGAAAAAGTGCACTTTTCCTCATTGTAACTGATATTTTTCTTCTTGGCGGCTTCCAAAAACTTATCAAGGTTTGCATCATGTTCCTCCTGGGTCTTGCCACAAATGGTAACATTATCTAAATACGCGTAAGTTCCCATGAGTTGCTCTTCCTGAATGAGTGAATCCATAATTCGTTGGAAGCAGGCTACCCCATTGGTGACTCCAAAAGGGACTCTGGTAAACTGATACAGGCCATCACTAGCCTGAAACGCTGTGTATGGTTTATCTTCATTCCTTATAGGGACTTGATGATAGGCACTCTGCAGATCAATTGTGCTAAACACGTAGTACTGAGCAATTTTGTTCACTGTATCGTCAATTCGAGGTAGAGGGTACCCATCAAGAAGTGTAAATTTGTTGATTGTCTCAGAGTAATCGATAGCCAGTCTCCGTTTCCTATAACCATCTTTAACAACAACAACCTGTGCACGCCAAGGGGAATCACTCGGTTCTATAATACCCTCCTTCAGCAGCCTCTGAGTTTCTTTCTCAATGAACATCCGATCCTCATAAGAATAGCGGCGTGACTTAGCTGATATAGGATGGCAATCCGCGGTAAGATTTGCAAACAGCTTTGGTGGGTCTACCCTTAAAGTGCTAAGCCCACAGACAACAAGAGGAGGCAGTTCACCTCCATATGTTAAGGTGACACTACCATGCAGCTTCTGAAAGTCCTGACCAAGGATAACATCAGAGCACAGTTGTGGCAGAATAGCTAAATGTACATCTTGATAATCCTTTCCATTAACTCTGAGATTTACCTTACAAAACCCTAAGGTCTGAATAGAGAGAGATGTTGATGCCATGGAAACGGTACCTGATGAGTGATGTAGAGTCAAGGAGAGCCGTTTAACTAAGTCAAGGTTGATGAAACTCTCTGAGCTGCCACTATCAATAAGACCATCTACTTCTGTTCCTTTGATGAATACTTTCACAACTGCCTTTGACAGTGAATTTGGAGTAGCCGCAGAAGTCACTGTTGCTAGAGTCGCATGATCACTGGAATGTGTGGAGGCACTAGCTCTTGTTGATGCATTAGCACGACATACTTTAGCAAAGTGACCTTTCTTGTGGCATTTATGGCACATTGCTTCACGAGCAGGACACTTTGGACGTGGATGTCTTGAAAAACCACAAAAGAAACACACCGTACCTGCTGCTGCTGTCACTGAGGCAGGTTCCCCAGTAACTTCATTGCAAGAGTCTTGGTCAGGAATTGCAGCACTTACCACTCGAGAAGGCTGAGTGGTACTGTATACTTCAGAATTCTTCTGGGCTGAATCTAGAGCTCTTGCCTGGTCAAAGGCAGCGGCTAAGTCGAGAGTTTTATTCTCCAATAAACGCTGCCTTATTATTGGTGATTGCAGGCCACTGATAAAAGCATCCCTGATGGACTCTTCACAATACTGAGCAGCTGTCACTGCTTGGAAGTGACAGTCCTTACCTAAAATTTTCAGTGCTTGAAAGTATTCCTCTAAGGACTCATCAATCTGCTGGCGGCGAGTTGCAAGGCGATAGCGTGCAAAGATTTCATTTGTAGGTTTAATATACTGAGACTTGAGGGCTTTGATAGCATCTTCGTAGGTATTACACTCAGAAATAGCCTCATATATCTTAGGTGACACAAAGTTGATGAGCAGACTTAGTTTATCTAGATCTTCTTTAGGAAGGGCTCCCAAGAAGTTTTCGAAAGTCTTAAACCAGTGCTTCCATTCCTGAGCAGCCGTTGATAAGCTGGGGTCACAGTCTAGCCTCTCAGGTTTCAGTAAACGCTCCATGTTGTGATGTAGTCTAGCGCAGGATCACCACCAGGTAGCCCAGGATTCTATGTTCAATAAATTGTTGTGATAGAAACACAGGCCTTATCTCTAGGCTTTATTGAACATAGAATCTTCATAGTACTTCTGCAACAACAAAATATAATGACTAGTACATCTAATAATGGCTTCTACAGGGATGGTGATGTCTTGCATATGTCAAGAGAAAAGTTATAACTACAGGCCACATATTTAAACTCACCATGTAATCTGCATCGGTGATAAATGGATAAAGTAGGAGAGAATCACACACCATATGTTGGTGCCCATGACGCACGCCAAACTGTTGTTGTTGTTAAGGGCCCCTAGAGGTGGTGCAGTATTATCCTGCTGCTGCTCCCCACAGGACCAGTATCACTACAAGGGGCAACTGATATATCGGATCATTATTTAGTTGTAGCTACAGTTAGAGTAAGAGGTAGATGGGAAAAGAGGAAGGTGGCAACAACAAGTAAGAGGGAGGTGAAAGTGTATAAACTAAGGGAGGAGGAAGTTCGGGTGAGATATAAGCGACTTTTGGCAGAAAGGTGGGCTAATGCAAAGATGAGTAGTGGGGGGGTTGAAGAGGGTTGGAATAGTTTTAAAAATGCAGTATTAGAATGTGGGGCAGAAGTTTGTGGTTATAGGAGGGTGGGGGCAGGAGGAAAGAGGAGTGATTGGTGGAATGATGAAGTAAAGGGTGTGATAAAAGAGAAAAAGGTAGCTTATGAGAGGTTTTTACAAAGCATAAGTGTTATAAGAAGAGCAGAGTATATGGAGAGTAAAAGAAAGGTAAAGAGAGTGGTGAGAGAGTGCAAAAGGAGAGCAGATGATAGAGTGGGAGAGGCACTGTCAAGAAATTTTAATGAAAATAAGAAAAAATTTTGGAGTGAGTTAAACAAGTTAAGAAAGCCTAGGGAAAATATGGATTTGTCAGTTAAAAACAGAGTAGGGGAGTTAGTAGATGGGGAGATGGAGGTATTGGGTAGATGGCGAGAATATTTTGAGGAACTTTTAAATGTTAAGGAAGAAACAGAGGCAGTAATTTCATGCACTGGTCAGGGAGGTATACCATCTTTTAGGAGTGAAGAAGAGCAGAATGTAAGTGTGGGGGAGGTACGTGAGGCATTACATAAAATGAAAGGGGGTAAAGCAGCTGGAACTGATGGGATCATGACAGAAATGTTAAAAGCAGGGGGGGATATAGTGTTGGAGTGGTTGGTACTTTTGTTTAATAAATGTATGAAAGAGGGGAAGGTACCTAGGGATTGGCGGAGAGCATGTATAGTCCCTTTATATAAAGGGAAAGGGGACAAAAGAGACTGTAAAAATTATAGACGAATAAGCTTACTGAGTATACCAGGAAAAGTGTACGGTAGGGTTATAATTGAAAGAATTAGAGGTAAGACAGAATGTAGGATTGCGGATGAGCAAGGAGGTTTCAGAGTGGGTAGGGGATGTGTAGATCAGGTGTTTACATTGAAGCATATATGTGAACAGTATTTAGATAAAGATAGGGAAGTTTTTATTGCATTTATGGATTTAGAAAAGGCATATGATAGAGTGGATAGAGGAGCAATGTGGCAGATGTTGCAAGTATATGGAATAGGTGGTAAGTTATTAAATGCTGTAAAGAGTTTTTATGAGGATAGTGAGGCTCAGGTTAGGGTGTGTAGAAGAGAGGGAGACTACTTCCAGGTAAAAGTAGGTCTTAGACAGGGATGTGTAATGTCACCATGGTTGTTTAATATATTTATAGATGGGGTTGTAAAGGAAGTAAATGCTAGGGTGTTCGGGAGAGGGGTGGGATTAAATTTTGGGGAATCAAATTCAAAATGGGAATTGACACAGTTACTTTTTGCTGATGATACTGTGCTTATGGGAGATTCTAAAGAAAAATTGCAAAGGTTAGTGGATGAGTTTGGGAATGTGTGTAAAGGTAGAAAGTTGAAAGTGAACATAGAAAAGAGTAAGGTGATGAGGGTGTCAAATGATTTAGATAAAGAAAAATTGGATATCAAATTGGGGAGGAGGAGTATGGAAGAAGTGAATGTTTTCAGATACTTGGGATTTGACGTGTCGGCGGATGGATTTATGAAGGATGAGGTTAATCATAGAATTGATGAGGGAAAAAAAGTGAGTGGTGCATTGAGGTATATGTGGAGTCAAAAAACGTTATCTATGGAGGCAAAGAAGGGAATGTATGAAAGTATAGTAGTACCAACACTCTTATATGGTTGTGAAGTTTGGGTGGTAAATGCAGCAGCGAGGAGACGGTTGGAGGCAGCGGAGATGTCCTGTTTAAGGGCAATGTGTGGTGTAAATATTATGCAGAAAATTCGGAGTGTGGAAATTAGGAGAAGGTGTGGAGTTAATAAAAGTATTAGTCAGAGGGCAGAAGAGGGGTTGTTGAGGTGGTTTGGTCATTTAGAGAGAATGGATCAAAGTAGAATGACATGGAAAGCATATAAATCTATAGGGGAAGGAAGGCGGGGTAGGGGTCGTCCTCGAAAGGGTTGGAGAGAGGGGGTAAAGGAGGTTTTGTGGGCAAGGGGCTTGGACTTCCAGCAAGCGTGCGTGAGCGTGTTAGATAGGAGTGAATGGAGACGAATGGTACTTGGGACCTGACGATCTGTTGGAGTGTGAGCAGGGTAATATTTAGTGAAGGGATTCAGGGAAACCGGTTATTTTCATATAGTCGGACTTGAGTCCTGGAAATGGGAAGTACAATGCCTGCACTTTAAAGGAGGGGTTTGGGATATTGGCAGTTTGGAGGGATATGTTGTGTATCTTTATATGTGTATGCTTCTAGACTGTTGTATTTTGAGCACCTCTGCAAAAACAGTGCGAGTGTGGTGAAAGTGTTGAATGATGATGGAAGTATTTTCTTTTTGGGGATTTTCTTTCTTTTTTGGGTCACCCTGCCTCGGTGGGAGACGGCCGACTTGTTGAAAAAAAAAAAAAGTATGTATGTATATGTATATATTATTGTAACCACGGACGAGTGTATTGATCAGTAACAACACTGCACTAGCCAAGGATACGAACCCATGTTGTACTGGCCTGCCTCATGATAAGCGAGAACCACATGACGAATTGGGCAGTCCTGTGGTTTAAAGTGTCATGTGGTTTTTGCTTATCATGAGGCAGGCCAGTACAACATGGGTTCAAATCCTTGGCTAGCACAGTGTTGTTATTGATATATATATATATATATATATATATATATATATATATATATATATATATATATATATATATATATATATATATATATATATATATATATATATATATATATATATATATATATATATATATATATATATATATATATATATATATATATATATATATATATATATATATATATATATATATATATATATATATATATATATATATATATATATATATAGGGAGGTACCACCTCGAGAACTGTCCTGGGGACCCTCATCCTCAGAGAAAAGAATAAACTTGCTTCAGGGAAAACTCAAGGTTCTCCCTGAAGCTGTTCGAGAATTTTCTTCTACCACCTCCTATATTTAATATATATATTATTTAAAGACAAAATACATTGACAAAACATTCACAAAAATACAATAGAAAGTAAAATAACATAGATAACAACTCAGAGGTACATCTCAAATACTTTGTCCAGCTCCCCGGCGGTGGGCCGTGTGCCCAGAATGCTGCAGGCATTTCATTTCTGGATTGCAACACCAAGTCTCTGAAAAAGGAAGCTGGTTGCCCTGTGATCCTTGGTTTCTGTGATGAGCTTTTCATCCAGATCATTGAGGAATTTTAGAGCACGCTTGCCCTATGCTCCAAGGGTCTCCGACCCTATTGGGATGAAGTTATAGCAAGGGGGAAGGTCTTCATATTTGCGGATCCTCTGGGTCTCCCTGTGGCTGGCAGCTCCACCCCCTTCAGCTACGGAGTATGACAAGTAGGTGTCTGCCAATGTGGCGGCACAAGTGTAGTCCCAGGCAATCTGGTTTCCATCCTTCCAGGGTAGCATAGTGGCTCCATCAGGACGCTTTTGATTTTCGTCAGATCTCTGCGCTTGGGGTTCCTGTTGAGCTGGGCAATGGGCTGTGACGAGGCTTCTCTTTATGATGTCATTGACCTCCTCATGTCTGGCATACTTCCCTTCTGCTGTGTGACACATGAGACCATGAAGTCCGAATTGATCAGCCATCGCCCTGCCGCAAATACAGCTATGTTGGGTGGGGATGAGGGCGGTTTGGCGAAAAGCAACACCAATCCCAATGGCCTGTGGGTCGAGTCGAGTGCCCAGGGAGGAATTAGGAACAGCTAGAAGGAAATCTCCTGAGTGTGGTGCCTTCACTGCCAGGAGACGAGCTTTGTCCTTTCCTGAAGCGTTGGTGAGCATTGTGTTGGCGATTTTTTCCATGATCGGTTTGTCCCAGTGGGACTGTTTGTGCTCTTTGGGAGGAGCTGGTCTACTGGAGGAGTCTGCAAGGGTGTCCCACCGCATTGCTGCTTCAGTAAACCTGGGGTCTTGAGCTCCTACCACGTCTCTCAAGTGTTCGGGGACGATCTTCTTGAATAATGAACTGGAAGGCAAACATGAAGACAGAAAAGCAGGTAAAGCTACACACGTTGCTTTGCGCACCCCTATATCTCCCAGTCACACTGGGAGGGTTGCCTGATCCCATTGCCGATCCTCTAGTGACATGTTCAGTGCCTTCTTAAAAGTTGATCTCAGGTGTGCGTCATATTCGTCGAGTGTTGGGTGGTTAGAAGAGGGTGCACACATCAGGAAGTATATATATATATATATATATATATATATATATATATATATATATATATATATATATATATATATATATATATATTTTTTTTTTTTTTTTTTTTTTTTTTTTCAACAAGTCGGCCGTCTCCCACCGAGGCAGGGTGACCCAAAAAAAAGAAAGAAAAATCCCCAAAAAGAAAATACTTTCATCATCATTCAACACTTTCACCACACTCGCACATTATCACTGTTTTTGCAGAGGTGCTCAGAATACAACAGTCTAGAAGCATACACACATAAAGATACACAACATATCCCTCCAAACTGCCAATATCCCAAACCCAATAAGATCACAGTAAACAGGTGATTTCAGAACATGCAAAACAACCACTGTGAAAGAATAATGAAATTCCAAGTGCTTTTGTGACTACTCACATTATCAAGGAACAAACAATCATTGTTCCTTGATAATGTGAGTAGTCACGAATGCGCTTGGAATTTCATTATTCTTTCACAGTGGTTGTTTTGCAAATGTATATATATATATATATATATATATATATATATATATATATATATATATATATATATATATATATATATATATATATATATATATATATATATATATATATTGGCAGTTTGGAGGGATATGTTGTGTATCTTTATGTGTGTATGCTTCTAGACTGTTGTATTCTGAGCACCTCTGCAAAAACAGTGATAATGTGCGAGTGTGGTGAAAGTGTTGAATGATGATGAAAGTATTTTCTTTTTGGGGATTTTCTTTCTTTTTTGGGTCACCCTGCCTCGGTGGGAGACGGCCGACTTGTTGAAAAAAAAAAAAAAAAAAAAAATATATATATATATATATATATATATATATATATATATGTATATATATATATATATATATATATATATATATATATATATATATATATAGCGGGACCCATAGCCTCGGGGAAGTGGATAAAAAGGCTTCAAGGAAGAATTTTTGGATTTCTTCGCAAAGTCATTTAAATATTCCACTTCCCCTACCACCCCATCTTTTCATTCTTTTTTACCAATAGGTATATTTTATTACATAATATGGTACAAAAGGTTTAAGAGATACATTGTTGATATAAAGACGACATGTACAGTACATGAGATGTGAGAGATACATGTCTGGTACATATTGTTACGTGTTTATCACTGATTATAATGTGAAAATCTGATCCAGCTCTTCAGAACTGGGATGAGTGTCCAAAATACAGCAGGCATTACCCCTCTGAACAGCAGCACTGAGTCGCTGGAATAGAAAACTAGCTGCCCTGGGATCCCTAGTTACCTTGATGAGTCTTGTGCCTAGCTCCTTAAGAAACTTAGATGCACTCTTTCCCCATCAGCCAAGGGTCTCCGAGCCTATGGGAAGAAACATATAACGATGGGCAAGTTCTCCATAGACTTTAGGGACTTCCTGAAGCTTGAAGCTGGCAGCTGCCCCTCCTTCCTCCCTGGTGTATTACCTGGAGTTTACCTGGAGAGAGTTCCGGGGGTCAACGCCCCCGCGGCCCGGTCTGTGACCAGGCCTCCTGGTGGATCAGAGCCTGATCAACCAGGCTGTTGCTGCTGGCTGCACGCAAACCAACGTACGAGCCACAGCCCGGCTGATCAGGAACTGACTTTAGGTGCTTGTCCAGTGCCAGCTTGAAGACTGCCAGGGGTCTGTTGGTAATCCCCCTTATGTGTGCTGGGAGGCAGTTGAACAGTCTCGGGCCCCTGACACTTACTGTATGGTCTCTTAACGTGCTAGTGACACCCCTGCTTTTCATTGGGGGGATGGTGCATCGTCTGCCAAGTCTTTTGCTTTCGTATTGAGTGATTTTCGTGTGCAAGTTCGGTACTAGTCCCTCTAGGATTTTCCAGGTGTATATAATCATGTATCTCTCCCTCCTGCGTTCCAGGGAATACAGGTTTAGGAACCTCAAGCGCTCCCAGTAATTGAGGTGTTTTATCTCCGTTATGCGCGCCGTGAAAGTTCTCTGTACATTTTCTAGGTCGGCAATTTCACCTGCCTTGAAAGGTGCTGTTAGTGTGCAGCAATATTCCAGCCTAGATAGAACAAGTGACCTGAAGAGTGTCATCATGGGCTTGGCCTCCCTAGTTTTGAAGGTTCTCATTATCCATCCTGTCATTTTTCTAGCAGATGCGATTGATACAATGTTATGGTCCTTGAAGGCGAGATCCTCCGACATAATCACTCCCAGGTCTTTGACGTTGGTGTTTCGCTCTATTTTGTGGCCAGAATTTGTTTTGTACTCTGATGAAGATTTAATTTCCTCATGTTTACCATATCTGAGTAATTGAAATTTCTCATCGTTGAACTTCATATTGTTTTCTGCAGCCCACTGAAAGATTTGGTTGATGTCCGCCTGGAGCCTTGCAGTGTCTGCAATGGAAGACAATGTCATGCAGATTCGGGTGTCATCTGCAAAGGAAGACACGGTGCTGTGGCTGACATCCTTGTCTATGTCGGATATGAGGATGAGGAACAAGATGGGAGCGAGTACTGTGCCTTGTGGAACAGAGCTTTTCACAGTAGCTGCCTCGGACTTTACTCTGTTGACGACTACTCTCTGTGTTCTGTTAGTGAGGAAATTATAGATCCATCGACCGACTTTTCCTGTTATTCCTTTAGCACGCATTTTGTGCGCTATTACGCCATGGTCACACTTGTCGAAGGTTTTTGCAAAGTCTGTATATATTACATCTGCATTCTTTTTGTCTTCTAGTGCATTTAGGACCTTGTCGTAGTGATCCAATAGTTGAGACAGACAGGAGCGACCTGTTCTAAACCCATGTTGCCCTGGGTTGTGTAACTGATGGGTTTCTAGATGGGTGGTGATCTTGCTTCTTAGGACCCTTTCAAAGATTTTTATGATATGGGATGTTAGTGCTATTGGTCTGTAGTTCTTTGCTGTTGCTTTACTGCCCCCTTTGTGGAGTGGGGCTATGTCTGTTGTTTTTAGTAACTGTGGGACGACCCCCGTGTCCATGCTCCCTCTCCATAGGATGGAAAAGGCTCGTGATAGGGGCTTCTTGCAGTTCTTGATGAACACAGAGTTCCATGAGTCTGGCCCTGGGGCAGAGTGCATGGGCATGTCATTTATCGCCTGTTCGAAGTCATTTGGCGTCAGGATAACATCGGATAGGCTTGTGTTAATCAAATTTTGTGGCTCTCTCATAAAAAATTAATTTTGATCTTCGACTCTCAGTCTGGTTAGCGGCTTGCTAAAAACTGAGTCATACTAGGACTTGAGTAGCTCACTCATTTCCTTGCTGTCATCTGTGTAGGACCCATCTTGTTTAAGTAGGGGCCCAATACTGGACGTTGTTCTTCATTTTGATTTGGCATAGGAGAAGAAATACTTTGAGTTTCTTTCGATTTCATTTATGGCTTTTAGTTCTTCCCGCGATTCCTGACTCCTAAAGGATTCTTTTAGCTTAAGTTCGATGCTTGCTATTTCTCTGACCAGTGTCTCCCTACGCATTTCAGATATATTGACCTCTTTTAGCCGCTCTGTTATTCTTTTCCGTCGCCTGTAAAGGGAGCGCCTGTCTCTTTCTATTTTACATCTACTCCTCCTTTTTCTTAGAGGAATAAGCCTTGTGCAAACATCGAGTGCCACCGAGTTAATCTGTTCTAGGCATAAGTTGGGGTCTGTGTTGCTTAGTATATCTTCCCAGCTTATATCGGTTAGGACTTGGTTTACTTGGTCCCACTTTATGTTTTTGTTATTGAAGTTGAATTTGGTGAATGCTCCCTCGTGACTAGTCTCATTATGTCGGTCTGGGGCTCCACGCATACATGTCTGAACCTCAATTATGTTGTGATCTGAGTATATTGTTTTTGATATGGTGACATTTCTTATCAGATCATCATTGTTAGTGAAGATGAGGTCTAGTGTATTCTCCAGTCTAGTAGGCTCTATTATTTGCTGGTTTAAATTGAATTTTGTGCAGAGATTTAAAAGCTCGTGTGAGTGTGAGTTTTCATCAGAGCTGCCTCCTGGTGTTATTACTGCAACAATATTATTTGCTATATTCCTCCATTTTAGGTGCCTTAAGTTGAAATCCCCCAGGAGCAAGATGTTGGGTGCAAGAGCTGGAAGATTTTCCAGACAGTGGTCAATTTTTAACAGCTGTTCCTGGAATTGCTGGGATGTTGCATCCGGAGGCTTGTAGACTACCACAATGACTAGGTTTTGGTTCTCGACCTTTACTGCTAAAACTTCCACTACATCATTTGAGGCATTAAGCAGTTCCGTGCAAACAAGTGACTCTGCAATGTACAGGCCAACCCCCCCCCCTTTTGCCTGTTCACTCTGTCACATCTGTATAGGTTGTAACCTGGGATCCATATTTCGTTGTCCAAGTGATCCTTTACGTGGGTCTCAGTGAAAGCCACGAACATTGCCTTTGCCTCTGCAAGCAGTCCACGGATGAAAGGTATTTTGTTGTTTGTTGCTGGCTTTAGACCCTGTATATTTGCAAAGAAGAATGTTATCGGACTGGTGGTATTGTTGGTACTGGGGGGGGGATTTTTTTTCCGGCATTAGTATCTGTATCTGTTGGTTTGGAGTGGAGGCAATCGACTGTGGTTCCACTCCAGGAATGACTGGATTTGGTGTACGATTTCTGCCATTTCCTGCCAGTTTTTTTTCCTTCCTGGCACTAAAAAACCTCTCCCTCTTGAGTGGCTGTTGCTACCCAGGTTTTCCCATGGCCTGGATGTTTTGTATCTTTTTGTCCCCTTTAGATGGTATGCCTGGCAATTTAAGTTATAGCACAGTATTTCCTGTACTGAAGAGGTACACAGTTCAGGGTGAAAAAGCTTACAGGAAAGGAGTTTGCATTTTCCTGTTGTCATATGGGCATGGCATTTTCTAGGGTGGTCATAGTTGCACGTCCCATCTGTTTTTCCAGATTTCCCATGCCAGCAGATACCAAGTGCATAGTATGTGCACAGGCTTGGTTTCCGTTTGCCTTGGGTTTCTGTGACTGTATTCCCTGTTGGTGCATGTTTCCCTGTCTTACTTCTATCCTCCCTAGCACCAACAATGGAGCTCCCACCAGTTGTTTTTGGTAATATATCCTCACTATTGCTAGTGGAGTCCTCTTGTTTGCTATTTCCTGCGGTATTTCTAGTTTGCAATATTGGTTTTATCTTATCTTTGACTACACTTGTTTCCCTACTATGGCTCCTGTCCCCTATGAGGTCATTTATATGTATTCCTTCCTGCGTATAGTTCCCGACTACCTGGACAAAATCTCCAGCTTCACCATTTCTGTCTCCCAGGACAGCATCTCCAGCTTCACCATTACTGTCTCCCAGGACAGCACCTCCAGCTTCACCATTACTGTCTCCTAGGACAGCATCTCCAGCTTCACCATTACTGTCTCCCAGGACAGCACTATCAGCCCCACATTTACTGACTACCAGGACTTCATCTCCAGCCTTACAGTTTCTGACTACATGGCCAGTATCAAGGGCAGTACCATTCAGCACAGACTTTTTATGTTCCCATCTGTTGTAGAAAGCTTCCATGTTGTCTATGAAAGCAGCTTTGATGTTGTCCTCTTTTAATACCCTTGTGATTTTAGTCCACAGATTTATCTCATTTGGGCATACCCAAAAACATTTCCCTGTTTTAACATTGCTTGTAGCTAGTTCTTGGAAATCTGCACAAGGGGCGTGACACCAATTTCCACACAAATGACAATTTATCCATGTGGAAGTCCGTTTGTTTGACTGACCACAGACTACACACAGCTTCATAATGATTTGAATGGTTGATTTACTGCAATTCTACTAGCAACCTCTTGAATATTCTATTAATAACCTCCTTAAATGAAGCTCTAGCTATTTGTATTTCTGTTTCTAACTGTTTTTGTATATTGGACAGCTTACCGTGCACGTTCCTGATATATATTTAATGTTTGTGTTTATAAGGGCGCCTACAACCCCATCCGTTTACAGTCTGCTTTATTGTCCAACGAAACCGTTTGAAACCAGTCAAGGGTTCGGACCAGTCAAGGGTTCGGACCAGTCAAGGGTTCGGACCAGTCAAGGGTTCAGACCAGTCGTTCTGATCTGATCAGTGGGTCGCTTATTTAAAACATACTGGTCGGTGATTTGGGCTAACACATGAAGGATCTACTGGAAATTATCTACCCGAGTAATATGTGATTTGATTGATACAAAAGTATAACTTGCGTGTTGAAGAAACCGGTGATTTCTGGCAGCTCCTACAATGACGAACGGTCGACCTCAACCCTTGTTTATCAATCGCTGTATCTAGCTTTTCTATTTTTTTTCCGTCTCCACCACAATAAATGCTATATTATCACTATAGTTGACTGGTGGAAATTTTGGAGGAAGGACGCTTTTTCTGTAGTAATATTTGCTTCTGGTTGTGTATATTGCGACCGCTGGTAACTACAGGTTATATGAAATTCACAGTATACGTCTGGTATTTCAAGAAAAAAGAAACTAATGAAAGTCACTCCACTCCACTAAGTACCATTATAATACTGGTTAGTTGCTACTACAACACTGTATTCTGCTATTCACTGGTATCACTAGATTATATGCGAGTACACTAGCAAGCCAGGAAGATTATTAAAAACAGCTGACCTGTGGTAAGTTTCTGGCGACTTCTGGCACCAGCCTCTATAGGCTTATCACTTCATTTACAAATTCACCTGTTTTCAAATGACACTTTAGCCTTTATCAACAATATACTAGGGAGCCACTATAGTATACACTATACACTATGTATACTCAATGTTACCAGGGAGACTTTCTTTCCTCTGACACGAAAAGTTCAATTATTATTATTTTTTTCACACGGGACACAGGCCTATGATTCCCCTCTGGCAGTAAACTCTGCTAGGTAGTGCACACTAATTCTCCTTTTTTGACTCAGTATATAATGTTTTCCGCCCAAGATTGGTTCCAGGCGCTAGAGGGATGTATCGAATAGGATTGATGACACAAATTAAAGTTCTAGCACGTAAGAGCGACCGTGAAAACACCAGAAAACCCGGAGCACAACGAGGCACGCTGACACTCTGCCTGGAGATAGATATCAGCCAAGGTAGATGCACATGTGTAGTCCCACACCACCTGCTTACCGTCTGTCCAGGCTTGAAGTGTGATACCATCTGGATGCTTCTGGCTGCCATCAGATCTGCATAGTTGGGGTGGCTCCCTTACTGTTGGGCATCCGACTGTTGTGAGGTTCCTCTTGATAATGTTATTAACCTCATGTCTTGTAATCTTTCCCTCGGATTTACGGCACAGAAGACCATGGTACCCGAATCGGTCTGCTGCTTCACTGCCACACATACACCTGTGTTCAGCGAGAATAGGGGCGGCAAGTCGAGGGTCAACACCAGTGCGGATGGTCTGTGAGTCGAGCCGTGTGCCAAGGCTGGAGTTGGGAACAGCCAACAGAAAGTCCCCTGCATGAGGAGGTCTCAGTGCCAGGAGGTGGGCTCTGTCCTTCTCTGACACTCTGAATCACTGTTGAGGCTATTTTCTCGACTATCGGGCTATCCCAGTGCGACTGTTTGTAGTTGTTGGGGGGAGCAGGTCTGGTTTCAGAGCATGTTAGATTATCCCAGATCATGGCTCCGTCAATGAACTTTTGGTCCTGGACTCCAATATATATATATATATATATATATATATATATATATATATATATATATATATATATATATATACATATATATATATATATATATATATATATATATATATATATATATATATATATATGTATATATATATATATATATATATATATATATATATATATATATATATATATATATATATATATATATATATATATATATATATATATATATATCCTAGGTAGTAAGTTGGTAAACAGCAACCGCCCAGGGAGGTACTACCGTCCTGCCAAGTGAGTGTACAACGAAACACTGTAATTGTTTTACATGATGGTAGGATTGCTGGTGTCTTTTGTTTGTCTCATAAACATACAAGATTTCAGGTATGTCTTGCTACTTCTACTTACACTTAGGTCACACTACACATACATGTACAAGCATATATATACACACTCCTCTAGGTATTCTTTTATTTTCTTTCTAGTTCTTGTTCTTGTTTATTTCCTCTTATCTCTATGGGGAAGTGGAACAGAATTCTTCCTCTGTAAGCCATGCGTGTTGTAAGAGGCGACTAAAATGCCGGGAGCAAGGGGCTAGCAACCCCTTCTCCCGTATAAATTACTAAATTTAAGAGAAACTTTCGTTTTTCTTTTTGGGCCACCCTGCCTTGGTGGGATACTTCCGGTGTGTTGAAAGAAAAGAATATATATATATATATATATATATATATATATATATATATATATATATATATATATATATATATATATATATATATATATATATATATATATATATATATATGCAAAACAACCACTCTGAAAGAATAGAGAAATTCCAAGCGCTTTCGTGACTACTCACATTATCAGTTCCTTGATAATGTGAGTAGTCACGAAAGCGCTTGGAATTTCTCTATTCTTTCAGAGTGGTTGTTTTGCATATTTTGAAATCACTTGTTCACTGTGATCTTATTGCATATATATATATATATATATATATATATATATATATATATATATATATATATATATATATATATATATATATATATATATATATATATATATATATATGCAAATATCTCAAACCAAGGGATACAGGATGCAAAACAACCACGGGGGTAGTAGAATGATAGCTCTAGGCCTTTCGTGTTGCAATCAACACATCATCAGGAGCTTGCAATATTGCAGAAAAGAGGAGAATGTATATATTCAATAACAACACTGCGACTAGCCGAGGACTCAAACCCATGTCGTTTTGGCTCACCTCATAATGAGCAAAAATCACATGACGATTTAACACACAGGACCACCAAATCCTATAAGTATCACGCACCCAGCAGAGCTAGGTGTTTTACCGTGATCCGTGGATAAACGGTGGTGTGGATGCCTCAGAGTTAATTTCATTGTACTTCCTATTTCGTGTACTAGCCTCTACAAGAAGTATATATATTATTGTAACCACGCACAGGTGGTATTTAATCAATAAGAACACTGTGACTAGCCGAGGACTTGAACCCATGTCATTTTGGCCTGCCTTATGGTGAGCGAAAATCAGATGATGCTATAACCCACAGGACCACCAAATCCTACTAGAATCACGCACCCAGCAGAGCTAGGCAGGTCAAAACGACATGGGTTCGAGTCCTTGGCTAGTCACGTTGTTGTTATTGATTAAATACCACTTGTTTGTGGTTACAGTAATATATGTACGTCTTGTGGAGGAGAGTACACCAAACGGGGAGTAGAATGAAATTAGCTCTGAGGCACCCATACCACCGTATGTCCTCGGATCATGGTAAAACTCCTAGATGTGCTGGGTGCATAATTCTTGTAGGATTTGGTGATCCTGTAGGTTAGAGCATCATGTGATTTTTGCTCACTATGAGGTGGGCCAAAACGACGTGGGTTCGAGTCCTTGGCCAATCGTAGTGTTGTTATTGATTAAATACCACTCGTTTGTGGTTACAATAATATGTATACTGTTTGTTGAGGCTAGTACACCAAACGGGTAGTAGAATGAAATTAGCTCTGAGGCACCCACACCACGGTATGTCCTCGAATCACGGTAAAACACCTAGCTCTGCTAGGTTCGTGATTCTTGTAGGATTTTGTGGTTCTGTGGGTTAGAGCGTCATGTGATTTTCACGACACAGTTTAAAGAGTTTCCGTGCCAAATAAAAAGTACAACACCAGCAGCAACTGGAAGGAAACTAACAGAATAATCTTACAAAACATATTAAACACTTCAGCTTTGCTGTTGAGTCTCAACTTATCATTAAGAGAAGAGTCTGAGTCAGCCGGGTACACCTTGGAGTGCCCAGTATTCTTGATGCGCAGCGAGTTTACTACGGCGTTGGTGATAACAACAACGAAACACAGCATGATGAGTGTGGCATACCATATGTCGATGAGTTTGAAGTAAGGCGTCTTGACGTAGGAGCCGCTGGCCTGTGCGAAGAGTCCAGCCAGCACCAGCATGGATGTCAGTGACACCATGATCCTCTCGTTGAAGTCGACGATAGGGAAGAATAGTGTTGAGTAGGAGATGAGAAAGACGAGGGCACTGGGGGCAAAGCTGTTAAGGAGATGGTAGTCAAACTGGCCCGTCAGGTGGAGTGTGAGAACCACTTTGTCAGGCAGAGCAATCGCAGTTATATTCATCAATCTGTAGTCGAGGAGATCACGGTCACCCCAGTAAGGTACGGTGTAAACGTCTTCTTCACCCCTGTCTGGCTTCATGGTAATCTCGGCCGTAGTTCTCACCAGATAAAGCGATGCGTTGCACAGGTACGTCCCAAAGGGATACCGACGAACTTTTAAATGACAAGGAATCTCAAAGTTGAAGTAGGTATATTGTGTAATATTGAGATCTCTTCCAGTCATGATCCTACCTGTGGGAAGAAACATTCTAGTCAGAGAAAACATAATGGTATATTTGAGGTGAAGCAGGAGGAGGTGGGGTCGTAGTGGAACCATCTACTATGACCCCATATGTTGCATAAGTGTTTTAATCTTCAACTTGTCGGTTTTAAACCATTTATCACATCTGTCAGACACTGCAACATCATGGGATCTTGATACAAAGAATTCTTCAACACTTGTTCAACCTTTGGACGAAGACCTACTTAGACTAATGGATGGTACCACTATGATCCCGCCTCCTCCTGCTTCGCCTCACCTGACTACACTATATAAGCCACTTCTCCGACCCTATACTGTACTTTCTACAAGATTGATGGACTGAACATATCGACTCCAGGCTGAGGGACTGATTACCTCAAACTCCTCTCCTTACACTTTTCTGCTTTGTATAGGACGGATGAAGCCACTGTGTGTAGAAACGTTTTTTCAATAAAGATTCTCATATGTTGCATAAGTATATCAGTCTTCACCTAGACCCTACACTGGCCAGCTAGTGATCTAGATGCAAAGACTATGGTGCACTTCCCTGTGAATGATGTCCACATTTATTTCACCATCCACATGTAATTCTTGAGGTCCCGCAAATTTCCTGTCCCAATTCTTCAGCAGGAGACATTAACATTGGTTCCTATTACAAATCCAGGCCTATTACATAACCAGTGTACACACATTAAATTCAATATGGCGTCCTCCCGCCATCTCTACTGGCTGTTCTCCACCTCTTTCCCTCGAAATTTCTCGAAGGGTCCAAACAACATCATATTTTACTACACAATTATTGTATTATTTATTCATATGTTCTACATTCAGGAAATTATGTACAAGAATTCCACAGCAAGGAAACCCAATCCAGGAATGGTATACATGTATATAATTCTGACCATGTAAGTGGTTTCGTGGACGCTTCTCTATTTATAGTACACAGGCTGCCAAAATTTGAAGATGTTCGGTTGATACGTTCTCAGGTTGTAAATGAAAACCTTGGATGAGGAAAAAATTAGATAACCAACGTAAGGAATCCCTTCCGGGATACCTATGAGTATATACTGTGCCCACTTTATCTATTTCTAGAGGATAGCTTCGGGGAGAATGGAGGGGGAGAAGGGAGGGGGAGAAGGGAAGGGGAAGAAGGGAGGGGGGAGGGGGAGGAAGGGTGTAAGGGAAAGGAAAAACAGTTTGCGTGACAGCGACAGTTTACATGAATAAACTTGTAATCATAGATTAACAGTCACGGAAAATCTGGCCATGAGTATAGCGTGTACTCACCTAGTTGAGGTTGCAGGGGTCGATTCCAAGCTCCTGGCGTGTGTGTGTTTAATTACATATTTCATGAATGGGAATATTGATAAGTAATTAATTAGGAACAATTAAACAAATCCTTTCTTTATATTCTGAAAGTTAATTTCAGGGTCATTTCTGTTTACCTTGGCAGTGTTAATTAAGAGACTTGTTAACAACTTACCCATGAAGGGGTCAGAAAAGTCTTGTTTTTCAACCACTTTCTTTGTCCAGTAGACAAAACAGTCGTTATAAGTGGAGGTAAGGGTAACCTCTGGTCCAATATCGTAACCAGCCATCACTCCGAGAGATGGCCGCCAGATCGAGTCGCATGGAATATAATTGGTCAACATTTTGGTATCAATAAAGGTTATCCGAGCATCATGCCACTTTAACAAGATTCCCGTCGATATCTTGGCTACTCCATCTTTAGTTGTTATTTTATCAATGCCCCTTAACTCAAATCTATAAAGAAGAGTTCCGTTCTTTGCCAATCCATGGAATGGACTGTATTTAGGGTTATAATTGGGTTCCATATTTATCAGTCGTTTTTGGCAATCTTCTTCGTCACTGCCATCGGGAGAGTCTTTCCGACGGTCACATCGCTGACTCCTGGATAAACAGACACCATCATGTGAGGAGAACTGTAATATGTTGCAGGAAGTGAGCGTCAGTGTTATGTTGTGGACACCAGAGTACCAGGTAAGACGTCCCACTGGCCGGGATCCTCCTCTCAGTGTCCAGGTCTCTCGGTGAAGTTCAGATCTCAGCACCCACAATTCTCCCTCCTGTGTGATGTTGGAGGTGTCATCTCCTTCAAAGTAAATATTTCCATCAGGCAACATGCGTAAGAAGTAATATCTATCAAAATTGTTAATGGCGCCGTAGAGGGTATATCTTAGTGTGGAAGGCACACGACATATGCTGCACTCTAGCTCACTCAGACAGTTACGTGACCCCAAGGAGCCGTTGTTCAGTAATGTTGGGCACTGGAACCTGAGTCCCTCCTTAAACGAGTCCTTGTTGCCCACCCACGACACATGTATCTGTTCCGTGGTGCACGTGTTGGGTACTGTCTTGGCAAGCTCAGTAAACTGGTCAGACTCTTCGTCTTCTGTTAGAAAATGCCCGCCTAAACTTGTGCAAACCCTTAACATCTTCTCGTATCCTTGACATTCAGAGAGCATAACATAAATATATGTCTTATTGCACAGTTCCTTGTCATCAATATCAATAATTTCCACTGGGCCTATCTTTGTCCAAGTAGAATCGATCAGCAGTTCTTCCTCTGGGTTGGCGAGAATACTGGAACAGTTACTGGAGGTTGAAGACGACGTGTTAGCGAGGTCCTGCCCCAACGAGACAGCCGTAACAAACCCAGTGAATGCCTTTTGGTTCCCCTTTTCTTCTGAATTACGCCCTATGCATAGCTCTGGCTCCTGCTTCTCAGTGGTTATGTTGGCTACCTCGTCTACAGACATGGAATTTCCTCGCAAGGTTGCCCATACCTGTAAAATTAATATTGTTGAAAATAATAAGAGAGCTATTTAGGCGGTCATTTTAATTTTTTTTTTCATTAAAGGCATTTTCATAAAGAATGTATAAGATATACAATAAAATTTTTTGAATAAGAAAATAATTATGCTTCATAATATATATATATATATATATATATATATATATATATATACAGATATTGATATTGCTCTACGTCCATAGCAGGACTCGAACCTGCTAGCTCTGTATCAGAGTCCTAAGTACTTTACCACGAGACTAGACCTGCGATAAGTATGGGCGCTTAGCCGAAGCTAAGTGATGTTTCCCATACCCCCGGGCACCATACCCCCGGGCACCATACCCCCGGGCACCATACCCCCGGGCACCATACCCCCGGGCACCATACCCCCGGGCACCATACCCCCGGGCACCATACCCCCGGGCACCATACCCCCGGGCACCATACCCCCGGGCACCATACCCCCGGGAACCATACCCCCGGGCACCAAGCTCGTCTTGAAAGTTATTTCATCGAATCCTGCCACATTCAGTGGACACGAAAGAGATTTGTGGACGTAGAGACAATGTTTGTAAATAATTTCGCCTGTTTGCGAATTTAAAAGTATATGTATATATACATATATATATATATATATATATATATATATATATATATATATATATATACATATATACATATATATATATATATATATATATATATATATATATATATATATATATATATATATATATACATATATATATATATATATATATATATATATATATATATATATATATATATATATAATATATATATATATATATATATATATATATATATGTCGTGCCGAATATGTAAAACTGGTCAATTAGCAAGAACTCATTTAAAATTAAGTCCTTTCTAAATTTTTCTCTTACAGGTTTATAGATATATTTTTTTCGTTAATGTTGATGTAGAAATTTATAATTTTGCACCAAAAGGAACTTAGAAAACTTACCTAACCTTATTATAACAAGAACAATTTATTTTAACCTAACCCAACTAAATATATTTTAGATTTGTTTACAATAATTTAATACTAAACAAACACAGTGAAATATATTTTTTTCGTTAGGTTCAGAATGATTTTGGCGAAATTATTACATACACAAATTTTCACTTGTCCTATATGACAAGATGAGCGTTGCTATTTAAGCCAAGATCGCAAGTTCTGCCTATTCGGCACGACATATATATATATATATATATATATATATATATATATATATATATATATATATATATATATATATATATATATATGTGCATGTATATATATATATATATATATATATATATATATATATATATATATATATATATATATATATATATATATATATATATATATATATATATATATATATATATATATATATATATATATATATATATATATATATATATATATAGCCAAGAAATCGTACCCATGTTGTACTGGCCCTCCTCATGGTGAGCCAGAACCACATGACACTTTAACCCACATGACCACCCAATCCTACAAGAATGGCGCAGTCAGCAGAGCTAGCTGTTATACCACGCTCCGAGGACATATGGTGTTGTGGGAGCTTCTAAGCTAATTTCATTCTCCTCCCTGTTTGGTATACTAGCCCACGAGCAGCATATATATATTATTGTGACCGTGAACGAGTGGTAGTGATCAATAACAACCCTGCGCTGGGCAAGGATTCGAACCCATGCTTTACTGGCTCACCTCATGATGAGCCAGGCTAGCGCAGTGTTGTTATTAATCAATACCACTCGTTCGTGGTTGCAATAATATATATATATATATATATATATATATATATATATATATATATATATATATATATATATATATATATATATAAAAATATATATATATATATATATATATATATATATATATATATATATATATATATATATATATATATATATATATATATATATATATAATGTTACAGTTTAAAAACTGTAGTGTAAAGCACCCTTCTGGCAAGACAGTGATGGAGTGAATGATGGTGAAAGTTTTTCTTTTTCGGGCCACCCTGCCTTGGTGGGAATCGGCCAGTGTGATAATATATATATATATATATATATATATATATATATATATATATATATATATATATATATATATATATATATATATATATATATATATATATACTATTCTGCGAAAGAATACTGAAATTCCAAGTGCTTTCGTGATCTCTCACAAGGAAACTATCAAGGAACTATAAAAATAATACATCAAAGGAAGGCGTATAAAGGGTCGAGTCCACACCTCACCATCACATCCCACAACAAAGCAACACCTGACATGCGACGACACCCGACTCTTAAGAAAGGAGGAACACTGCAGCAGGCCTATTGCAGGTCTATTATAAAATTCTTAAGAATTTAATAATGCATTGGACAAATAATAAATCTTAATTCTTGGGTAGAGTACCAGGGTTGGGTAAATATTTTGTTAGTGGGATGTCGTGAAGGACCTGCCTAGTTGGGTCAACAGGCCTACTGCAGTACTATTAAATTCTTAAGAATTTAAATTCTTAAGAATTTAATAATACATCGGTCAAATACTAAATCTTAATTCTTGGGTAGAGTACTAGAGTTGGGTAAATATTTTGTTAGTTGGATGTCGTTAAGTACC